>NC_055969.1:5359063-5364063 GCF_018492685.1 Alosa sapidissima | reverse complement strand
GGCGCACACCTCGCACGCCAGGCCGCCGCCGCCGCTGCCGCAGGTGTCCTTGCCCTCGCCCCAGCCGCGGATGTTGTGGGCACTGACCGAGCTCTGCAGCGGCGGCTGTGCCAGGTGGTGGTGGCGGTGGCGAGAGCCGCCACTGCCGCCGCTGCTCGTGCCCTCGCCGCCGCTGTTGCTGCCCGCTCCGCCGCTTCCGTGGGCAGAGGAGGAAGCGGAGGCGTACGGGTTGCCGTGGTGGTGGTTGCCGTGGTGGTGAGCCCTGTCGGCGCTCACTCCGTGGCGATGGTGGTGCTGGGTGGTGGGCGACGAGGAGGTCGAGGGCGACGCGGAGGTCTGGGGGAGGCGGGGGTTGTGGCCCCCGGGCTGCGGAGCCGCTGGCTCTCGGGCCCCCCGGAGCACCTCCAGCTCCAGGGTCTCCTTGCTCCCTCGGCCACTACCCAGCATGCCGCTCTCCCCGGTGATGGTGTAGACGCGGGCGGGCTGCAGCGCACACTCCGCGCACTTCTGCTGGTCCTCCTCGGCCGAGAAGCTGCGCTCCAGGGACAGCTGGGCCTTGCCACAGGAGGAGGAGGAGGAGGAGGAGGTGGGTGGGGGTGGAGGCTGGAGGATGCCCAGCGGGGAGCTGATCAGACTGGGCTCGGGGGCGCCGGAGGGGCCTCGCACAGGGTACGTGGGGAGGTTGTTGTTCTGGAGGCTAAGCCGGTCTAGGGAGTCTGTGTCTGGGCCGATGAGGGTGTCAGAGAGCAAGTGATCTTTAGTTTCAGAGACAGGGGTAAGAAGAAACAGAAGGAGAGAGAGAGAACACAGGGAGAGAGAGAGATAGAGACAGAGAAACAGACAAAGAGAGAGAGAGCAGAAAAGGAGAAAGTGGGAGATAAAGAAAGAGAGAGCCCAAGAGGTAGAGGGAGAAACAGTGAAAAATAAACAGAGAGATAAAAATGATGCAGTGTGTGATATTTAATCTAACTTTAATGAAGAACCGTGAATAACGAGTGAGCAAACAGCTGACTGCTCTCCATGGCAATGGAGCAGAATAGAACGTGGCAAAGTTCAAGACCAAACAAAGAGGATGATGAAAATGACTAAAAAGAGATGTGGAAACCTGGAGAAAGACCAGAGATGTAAGGACAGGTCCATGAGGACCAGGAAAGAAGTGTGGTGAGGGAGAGGTTGACTGTGAGAGAGAGAGAGAGAGAGAGAGAGAGAGAGAGAGAGAGACAGGGAGAGAGAGTGGGAGACAGAGGGAGGGAAAACTGACCTGATCCGTTGCAGTTGTCAGGATGCGCGTGAGACAGGTAGTCTCCAAAGGCTCTGGCTGCTCTGCAGACACACACACACACACACACACACACACACACACACACACACACACACACAGAAGTGTCAAGGTGACATCATACCCACATGAGCACATAGCTACGCCACATGTTACATAACTCGTCTGCACAGTCTCTCTCTCTCTGTCTCTCTCTCTCCATCTCATTCACAGGCATGAACTCACACACAGGCTGCCCCAGTGAGAATTCTCTCACCCCCTCTCTGTAACATTACGCTCCTCACCACTGACAGAGCTGTTATTATGTTCAGCATCGCAGCTAACCGTCCTGAGCAAGAAGGTTTACTTCCCAGTTCACTGCAGTGGAGGCTAGCAGACATCTTGTCAGCATCGACACATCTGGATTAACTGGTAGAAGGGGAGGAGGGATGAGCTAGGCTAGGGGATTCTCTAAGATGTCTCTTACTGAGAGCAGGAGATTGAGAGATCAAACACATGCAAACATACTCACACACACACACACACACACACACACTCACACACACACAGGTGCACACACACACAGGTGCGCACACACACACACACAGGTACGCAAACACACTCACACAGCAGCAAGCGGTCAAACAAACAAACAAACACACACACACACACACACACACACACACACACACACACACACACACACACACAAACACACACACACACACACACACACACACACACACACACACTGTGGCAATATAATTGCCTTCTTTGTAGGATTTCCACCCACCCACAGATTCAGATAGAACATTTTTATCTCCCCACTCCAGACCATGGAGAAAAAAGAGTCATTCTAGCCTTCCCTATCTCTCTCTCTCTCTGTATGTGTGCATGTGTTGGGGAGAAAGAGAGATTCGGCTGAGTCACCTAACTCTTTTAGTGACTGATTTTGTTCAGTTCTAACCTCAAATATAAAAATATAGTCACATGCATATTACTTTGTAAAGTTTTCGGGCTATTGCCTTTGTGAATAAGGGCAGATCGGCTTATTTCAAGCTCTTTGAAGCACATTCCATTATCATCAATGGATTTGTAACAGCAAACTCATGCTATTTTTTTTTATAGTCTATTGAAATTAACTTAACCACTCATGGAATGTTGAGAGTCTCCAAAGGGAAATAAAAACCTGGGCCCAGGGCACCAAATCAGCAAGACAAAAAAGTCAAGTGCTCAAGTGTAACTAACAAAGTGGAAGAGATGGAACAACGAGGAATGAGGACTCTCACGCCTCAACAACAGAGCGTCAGAAGGGTGTAGAGTTTTATCAAATGACAAGCCACATCACAGCAGTCCCTCGGGGACATCTGCTGTCACCTTGCATTAGAACAAACCAAAGTTCAGATAGAACTCAGCACAGTGACTGACAGTTGTCACTCCTGTTACCTCCATCATGTCAGGAGACTTAGATCACCCCTTCCTCCCTGACACATCCGATGTTCCCACAACCTTGCCCGTTTCCTTTCAACATTACAAACACATAAACAGATTTACACTGGTATGCCATAGGGGATGCCTGCTTGGTCTCTACTAGCATTTCAGAACCATGGACAGTTGCCATGCTTTTCTCTATGCTTATCCTCACTCATGTGGCTTAATCATTGAGATGGTTGAATTGGTGAAAATAAACTGAATTCTTGGAAATTAGGCTAATATAAAAGAAGCTTAACATGTTTTTAAAAACTAAACCAGAGATGGCTGTCTGATGGCTGCTGCTGTGATTTCTCACTGGGCGACTGTCAGAGTGCACCATCGCTAAGAGACAACGATCGGTTCACCGAGACGAGTGCATTGTCTTGTAGATGAGCTGTAAATTCAATTAAAGGCATGGCTCTCGCACAGGCTCTTATCTTCCAGTGGAGCTGTGCGTGGTGTGGTGTGTGTGTGTGCGTGTGTGTGTGTGTCACTGTGAAGAAGACACTGAGTCACGCCTCCTCAGAGAGACGCGCTGCTGCACACACACACACAAGGGAGCAGGAGGCTGGAGGATGATCTCTCTCTCTCTCTATCTGTGTGTGTGTGTGTGTGTGTGTGTGTGTGTGTGTGTGTGTGTGTGTGTGTGTGTGTGTGTGTGTGCGTGCATTCCTATATGCAAGTGCCCATTTTAAGGATAAAGACCCACACAAATCATTACTCATACCCCACCACTCATACCCCAGCACACACACACACACACACACACACACACACACACACACACACACACACACACACAAAGTTAGAAGACCACACAGAAACGAAAGGATAGATGTGGTTAACGCCCCCACAGAAGCTGTCACTTACTGGCAGGCCCCGACAGGTGATGCCCCCCCCCCCCCCCAGATGTGTGCACTGTGCATGTGACAACTGCAGAGCTCCCTAGATACCACACGTCACATGCATGGTGTGCATGTGACACACATATGGTACACACATATCACATATATAGATACACACACACACACACACACAGGTACACTTATTAGCATACAAGCTGTCATTACCCAATGATACACAGGCCTTTAGTATAATCAATCATACCCACACAAAATCACATACATATACACGCATATTATACACACACACACACACCTGACATTATGCATATCTACCTTCTTTACAGAATTCTCTCTCACCATACATACAAAACAACACCCCCCTCATATAAACAGACACATACACATGACACCCCAACAACACCCCCCCCCCCCCCCCCCCCCCCCATCACTTATTCAGTCACTGTACGCCAACACGTGCTGTCTCCCATCCATCCTCCCACGCCCCAGACACAAGCCGTGGCTTCACTGGGCAGCGTGTGACCTCTCCTCGTGGCTCTCTGCCCACTCGCCTCCCCTCCGGCGCTAAAATAATCACCTCCTTCAGATGTCTCCTCCACGCTCAACTCCGCTCCAGGGGCACCGTCACCGAGCTGAGGCTGAGGCCACAGGCTTCCTGAGGATTTATCACGGCTCCCGAGCGGCTTTACGCCAGAGCTGCGCTTGAGCTGCAGACCTCAGCTGTTAATGACATCACTCACTCGTCACTATTCATCCACAGCTATCAGTTTAGTCATACTGAGTTTATCGTGAACTTTTTACTTTATTGTTAACGGTTACTTCGTTGTTATTATTGTTATTAACTCTCTTCTTTCAACTGTCTTTTAATTTCCTTTTTTTAAGGAAATACAGTACATGTTTAAAAAGCAACAAATGCAAGCATTCGTGGAGTACGTCACAAAAGTATGGTAGAATTGCGATAGTAGTGTAGCGATTGAAAGCGGTCAATGCATCGTTCCCTTATAGGCCACCGTATAGTCATGGCTCTTGAGGAATTCTTTTCACACTCACACTGTAGTTTTCTTTGTGTTAAAGCTGAGATATGCGCCCTGACACGAGAGGGAACAGGCCAGTGTTTCATCTTCATTTCCCATTTAAAGAAGGAAAAGCTCCCTGAGCAGTGAATAAAATAAACAAGGAGAGAAGCTGCTCCTCTGAGAACAATTCACATCTATAAAACATGAGTCGAGAAATGGAGAGAGAGACAGAGCAGAAAGAGAGAGGGAGGAGGGAGACTGAGAGAGAGAGAGGGAAAGATAGACTGAGAGAAAGAGAGAGAGAGAGAGAGAGAGGAGGGAGACTGAGAGAGAGAGAGAGGGAGGGAGAGAGAGAGACTGAGGGAAATACATAAATGGAGCAGGCGCCTC
>NC_055969.1:5346563-5354063 GCF_018492685.1 Alosa sapidissima | reverse complement strand
GTAAACCAGTGATTCTCTATCAGGGAAGGGCTCTGGTCAGGCAAACCACAACACAAATCCAAACTGACTGCCAAATGTCTGGCTGACAAGAGAGGGAGTCCAGCATTTTGGGCTCAGTTTATAAAGGCTGGACTCCGCTCCACTGCTGGGCAAAAGTTTCTCACGATGACCATCAATGAAACAATCCACTTGTCTGTCCGGTTAATCGACCTTGCTCCTTGTGTGACCTGTCGCCTTGCATTAATCAGCATGTGAATTCAAGCCAAAAGGTGATTCTAATTGAATCCTGCATTATCTTGACCCACAGTGAAGAGACAAGACTGCTACAGGGAATGGCAATGAGGTCTCTTAGCATGCAAAGTGTTATGAGAGTATGAGTGTGTGTATGTGTGTGTTTTGCAGAAAGAGAGAGAGAGAGAGAGAGAGAGAGAGAGTGAGAGTGTACACACATGCATCTGTGCATGTTGATGGCTATGCCTCCAGGCATAGGAAGTCTGTACTGTCACTGTGTTCTCACTCGACTCCCTTGGGAGTCTGCCTGTCCAGGGTTCCCCCTTACTCTTAATCACAGCTTCAGTGCTGGGGACTGAGTGTGCACTTCTACGCATACAGTGTACATATACACACGCCCACAGTCACTCACAGTTACACAAATATAGGCAGTACACACAAGAGGAAGCACAGCTCTAGCATGTGAAATATTATACAGCAGCAGTCTGCTTTCAAATATTGACAAGCCAGCTGTGGGAGATGGATTGAAAAATCATGCATCACCTGTCTCCAAGACATGAAGGTCATTTGCATGACCTCCAAGAATATGGAGCCATTTCAAAAATTCAAACGGACTGTCCATACAAGTACTGTATAGTAGGTTACGGGAACATGGCGTCTTCGCAGAATTAAAGAGAAAGCAAATGACCCTTGCAAAACTATCGGCTGATAATCGTCCTGTCATATATTACTGGCACCGCTTGACAACCCCACCCCGCATCATCAGCAGTCACTGGGCATACCGACAGACAACGACGCGGCGTTCCGCTCCAGCGAGCGAGCCTGTCCGTAATCAGCAACAGCGGCAGGTAGAGTGGAGTAGGAAATGCGCAAATGTATCCGATGGGGTCGTCGACAACTACATAAGAAACGGGTCCGGGAGGAGAAGCAAATGTTGCTTTATTTGTTAATGAAACGCTTTGCGTCCCTCGTCAACATTGAACTTAACTGGATAGCCCTTTAACAGCTGTCGGGATAAGATTTATGGCCCAGGCTAAATAAATTATCCGCATTGCTAAAGGACTTGTGTAGGTTTTCTGAGCCTTGAGCCATAACTCATCCTGACGTGTGATCACCGCCAGGCGTCTTGAGTCAATTGCAGTTGATTGATTAATTGATAGATCACTTTTTCGTGCATCGGCAGCGGACAGAGGCGGTGAGGTCAGCAGCAACTACAAGTTCTGTTCCAATATTACACAGTGCAGCCACCCAGCTATAACCAGCAGTCAGTTGTGGCAAAACGATGCAAACATCACTTAAAATCTTATTGTTTTGATAATGGATAAACTTAGTAACTACAGGTCAGTCGACACAAGCAGCTGGCGGAAGCGTATGAGATTCTCAAGCAAGCATGTGGTTGGAATGTCTATGTACCTTACAAGAACAGTTCTCATGTTAAACACGCTTTCAGCACCACAGCACTGGATAGCTCCTCAGCGGTTAGCAGGCAGCTCACTGTAGATTGAGCACTGGGTTGTTAAATTCCTTCAGTTCGCTTCCCTTTCCACACAAGAAGGTCCCCTGCACCTGAGTTATGTAGAAAGAGCCAGAAGCGCAATGGACAACGCACACACATTAGCTGGTTTTCGAGAGACAAAACACGATAAATGTAACATTTTATAATGCATACCAAAGGCTGCTTTATGCTTAAAGCACCATGTGCTTTACGGCACATGGTGTTTCTTGGATTGACAAAAGGCCCAAATAGGTATATTTAACACATCGTTATACGATGACTATTTTGACCTGTCCTTGGAGCGTGGAGGAGACTGGTGGCTCTGGAGTGCAGTGGATGTTCCTCGAGCGGTTTTGTAACTTCACGTTACACCGTGGTGAGCTCTCCCGCGTGCATACACTCAGCATGCAGGCTGCACTGAAACTCTTGCGGACACTCTACGGACGAAGACGTCCGTATCCGCGCTGCAGGTGTTCGTGTGTCAAGGTGGGCTACTCACCTAACTTTTGCCGCCACGGACGAAATAGCATCGTTTCTCAGATTCTTCCTTTTGGACACGGCAGTTCCCATGCTGGCATGGAAACGGCGCTGGAGAGAAAGCTGCTCATTCCAGACACCAGTGCACGGAGGAATGCATGAGGAGAAAACAAAAGAGATGCTGCAGTAACAAACGAGGAAAGAAGTCCCACAAGGCGAGATTTCAGTTTAGCGGGGCAGACATGGGAATAGCTCTCGCAAACACACAGAGGGAGGATGCGGCTGTTCCCGCCGTTGTCTCTCGCGCACTGACTCCAGAGAAGCGTACGTGCGCGTGGAGATAGCACACTGTCAACTAGTTGAGCGAAGAGGTGGAGGGGAAAAAATACACAGAGACACGCGCGACTAGAGCCCTCCCTCCCTTTCTCGCTCTTCATTGATCAGACAGAGAAAGAGGGAATGTGGGAGGGGCGGTGTGAGAGTATGCGTGTGTGTGTGTGTGTGTGTCTACAGCAGAGAGGATTTAATACAGGAAACACACCAGACCCATATATGGAGTGGTCACGTCCCCATTTTTCCCCTACAGTGAGCTCATAGGTAAAAAGGTGAGAAGCTCACTAACTGGAGACAGCACTGTACAGCTCCTTAGGGGAACTGCATCAGATAACATAATATAGCCCATTACCTTTGTGCTTATACTGTAGCACATGCAGACAACTGTCATCTAAAACTATTGCTTGTTCTCATGTGAGTGCAAAAAATTAAGAATGTCAGATTTGTTTGCATACATTTTCTTTATGATTTCAGCAAGGTAGTCATACGTAATCAAGGTCAAAGACAAAACATTGCTTTCCAAAGCATTGAAATGGTGAACATAACCACCACCCCCCCATACACACACACTTCTTTGTCTTGTTTCACCCTTGTTCTTTAACACACACACACATACAAATGAGAAGGTGACCAGTGGTGTGATAGACCAGTCTCTTAGGTTGGAGAAGGGATCCACAGCCAGTTGCCCACATCTGCATCGCTCAGCAGCAGCTGCAGCCACAGCAGCAACAGCAACACCAGCGGGTCGAGAACCAATCAATCACCGAATCACTGATTCATATAACTTCAGACGAGGTCAGGGCTTGGAGAATAAAGAGCTTTCATCTGCTCCAGGGGTGATGTGTATGTGTTTGCTAGTGTGTGTGTGTGAGTGTGTGTGTGAAAGAGAGAGTGAGTGTCTGCAAAGATACACACATGGGCAAAAAGGGGCTGAAATCGATAGATAAGTAAAACAAAGACACTGTGGCAAATGCAGTTAAAGAGTAAATAATACCAATCAGCTAGGAGGAGATGCTGTGTGTGTGCTAATCTGTGTGTGTGTGTGTGTGTGTGTGTGTGTGTGTGTGTGTGTATGTGAGAAGAGAGAGTGTGAGACAGAGACAGACCTTGTGTGCACATGATATGACTGCTGATGAGAAAGGGAGTGAAAGAATGAATGAACAATGAGGTTACACACACACACACACACACACACACACACACGGAAAGACACACAGCTTAAGGGAACATGTGGATTATAATGAGGACGTGGCTGTTGCAAGGGAGCAAAGGATGGAAGGATGTGTATGCATGTTAGTCTCAGGTTGGGTGATGGAACTGTATGTAGAGTATATGTTTATGTAATTGGCTCCTGCCATGTGTGTGTGTGTGTGTGTGTGTGTGTGTGTGTGTGTGTGCATGTTCAAATCTGCCTGAGCATTCATTTAAATTCATTTAAATGATAATTGGATTAAAGAACATCTAACATCTATTTTCACTGGTAGTCCTGTGGTGCTCTGAGAATGAACAAGGCCAATAATCCACAGTAGCATTCAGCCTCTTTCATAAAAGACAGATTAAATGCAGATTAGAAAGGGGAAGCAGCCCTTTTATACAAAGCAGGAGGGAAATGAAACTATGACCTTTGGAGAGGACGGCAGAGGACTCTGTCCTCAACCGACTCTGTGTGTAGGTATATGAGCGCAACATTGCGTCCCCTTAGAATTTGTCAAAATTGAGTTATTGACATATTCTTATTCCGTGACAAGTTAATAGGGTGAGATGAGATGTTTCTTGAAGTATGCATTTTTGGACATTATAAGAGGTTTGTTTTACAAAATATAAAATATAACTCTATGGAATTAGAAAATTGTAAAGGTACACTATGCAGGTAACAGGTTTAGGTATTTTTGGTGACTGTAGAGCTCCCTCTAGAGTTGAGATATATTTATATTTTATTCTACTGTTGTAAATAGCAAACTTCTCGTGAATTATCCCCCCTGTACACAATTAAAATGCTTTTGTTGTGGAGGTGAAGGATTAACAACAACAGGCAAAAACTATCTCCGAAGTGACAAGGTAATGTTTCACGATTCACAAGCGACTGGCTACGTCTATGCTGCATAGCTATGGTAGGTAAACGATTCGCCTATTACAAGTTCGTTTACCATCAAATTGGCTACGTAAAGGTGAAAATCTTGCATAGTGTACCTTTAATTCCAAGGGGACGATCAATCTGTCTGTGAAATTATCAGACTCAACTTTGGTCATATGTCCATCCATAGATTAGAGTCTGAGGCGTTTTTGACTAATTAACAAAGTGTGTTTTAATGGGCATCCTAGACAACTCTCTTTAATGTGGAACCATTTACAAGTGTGTCAGTTCTATCTCTATCTGTCAGCCGATTCATACTAGCCTATCTGTAGATAGTGATGTGCCTTTTGATAGAGGCATGCTATAAAGCAGGCAGGAATGGAGATAGACAGACAGACAGGAAGTCAGACAAAGACATGTTTCTAAATTCAGTCTAATAGCTTACTGTGATGGTCTGGTGTGAATTTCAGAGATTTACAATGGGCCATCATGATTGGTGCATCCTCCATGTCATAGCATACTCTGATGTGTGTGTTCAAGTCCTCCCCGATTGGTGTGTGTGCTTTTATCCAGTTTTATATGGTTGGGAGGAGTGTGTGTGGTTATCTTCTGATGCCATGATTCAGCGGAGCCTTGGCCTCAGGGGGAAGTGACATGCTAGCCTGATTACTTTTCTCAGCAGCATCGGTGATCTGTACAGCAGTCAGGGTTTTCCTTTAAAATATGCATCCACCGGGACCAGGAGAGGAGACAGGGAGAAGAGTGCATGAGAGGGGCTGGAAGTGCACGTGCACGTGCACGCACGAACGCACACGCGCACACACACACACACACATCCAACATACTCTCTGTCTCTCTCTCTCTCACACACACACACACACACATCCAACATACTCTCTGTCTCTCTCTCTCTCACACACACACAAACACAAACACACAAACACACACACATACACACACACACACACACACTCACACACACACTCACACACAGTCACACCAACATACTCTCTCTCTCTCTCACTCTCACACACACACACACAAACACACATGCACAAACACACACACATACACACACAAACACACACACCTGAAAGACTTGAATGTAGATGACTGTCCGGAATGGAGGATACGAGCCTCTACTACGAAAGGAGCTGAAAAGAACAGCGTGAGCTTGTCTGAGAAGAGATCAAACTCATGCGGGAAGAGAAGGGGGAAACAGGGCCAGAGATGGTGGAGAGGACAGGGTGAGGTGATGATGAATTACGCCTCTGGCTGAGAAAGAGAGAGACAGAGAGGGAGGGAGAGAGTGAGAGCGAGAGAGAAAGAGGGAGAGAGAGAGAGAGGGGGAGAGAGGAAAAACAGAGAGGAGAGGGAGTAAAGAGGAAAGAGATAAGCAGAGACATAGAAACAGTATGATTCAAGAAGTCCTCTCCGTCTCTCTCCGTGCTTTCTCCAGCCATTATGTCCCAGTGGAGACATGTCTCCAGGTTTCCAAAAATGTTCCGTGTTTGAAACAATCCTCCCATACACACCAGGATTTCTTCTCTCATCATTGTCTTGCTATTTTCCGCTCTGCAACTCTCGTTTTTTTGGA
The DNA here is from genome assembly GCF_018492685.1 of Alosa sapidissima. Lineage (NCBI taxonomy): Eukaryota > Metazoa > Chordata > Actinopteri > Clupeiformes > Clupeidae > Alosa > Alosa sapidissima. Next base: position 5,347,856 of record NC_055969.1, on the reverse strand, counting down.
CCAAACTTCTGGACCACAATTCCATTGTGTTCAATCCCACTGTCAGAAAATTCCCGAGCGGCGCTTTTGGCAGCGTGAGACTGGTCCAGCCCCGTGGCTCCACCACTTGGCAGAGCTGCGCTGTGAATCTCTCTGGCAAGGCAAGGTCAGCCAGCAGACACTCATCTCTTTAGCCTATAACAGCAGTACCACACAGACTCCCATTAACTAGGACATCCATCTCCAGACTCGCATAAATATTACTCTCATTATGTTCAACTCAACTAAGTCTGCTATCTAACAATATTGAACTCCATATTGCAGACAGTCTACATCTGCACTATGGAAATAATCCCACACTGATTAGAACAACAATACTGTAATACAGTACTTTGTTATTTAATTTTATGAAATACCTGTAGACCATACTTACAAAAACATATTTGGCTATAGCAACATTTTATAACTTACAGTATCCATGACTAAGGGTGCAAGAAAAATGCTACTCGTACACACAGCAGCCCAATGGCACTACAATATTAATTGAAGCAGACAACACATTACTGAAGCAAATTTGCAGTTTGATTTAAGTAAAGAAATAACGTCTAATTATATTAAAGGAGATATTGACCTAGTAGCAGCAACTGGAATCCATGCATTTCCCTGGAATTATTTTTGGAATTTGATCCCTTATCATACCTGTTCATTCTTACTCGTCGCTTGACTTATCGTGACTAAATTCAAGATGGCTGCAAACGCTAAACTTCGTGAAGATACTGTCTGTATAAATCGTCTTGTAAGTAAACTACCAGTGCTTTTTCAAAGTTCTCAATGTCTCGTTTTAAATGTCAGGGCCCTCGGAAGTCTACCAATGAAATGTGGAGATACACTGAGCCTCGTAAATGGTGTAAAACAGTGATTTATTTGCATGGCTAGCCCGATGCCGAAGCACCACCATTGAAAAAGCTGTTGCTAGCATCGGCTAACTAGGGCCAGATTTTGGAGTGCAGGGGACAAGCCGAGATGGGCTATGAGACATACGTTCACACTCGGTATCATGTTTCAACACACTTTAGGTCAATATCACACCGGAATTCTCCTTTAACATCACAACAAATCTTGGATGACACCTATTATGCTAGTCTTCGTTTTGTTTTTGCGTATCAAAGTGCCACTGAGCGTGAAGACGTGCCTCATTCTACTCCATCCTCAGCCTCTACACATTATTAGTGATAATCACATTCTACACATGAGCAGGACTGTGAATTAGCCAGCGTGTGGGGTGAGGTGCACGGGTAAGACAAGGGAACGCAA
>NC_055969.1:5306563-5341563 GCF_018492685.1 Alosa sapidissima | reverse complement strand
GCTGTAGTGCATGGGTTGATTATATCAACTATTGACTGAATCAGGATCTCTTAATCAATACTAATTCAGTGTATTACAGGAACAATCCTCAGCTTGATCACAACCAAACAGTCAAAACTCCGTCATCAAGAAGAGTCTTGTGCCCTCTAGCATTTTTCATCCCTCAAAAGTTGAAGCCTCATTCCAGCAGCAAACATGGCAGGCCTGAGCGAGATCTTAATAAATCTTTAAAACGTTATTGTGTTTCCAGTGCAGATAGGCTGCATCATTAATACAGAGAGCCTCCCGTAATCCACCAGACAAAGGCTTCAGTCACATGGCAGAGTGAGATGTTTACAGAGGATGAGCCCCGGCCCATGGGGCCTCACTGAGCCAGGCTGCATTTGTTTTATTCCAGAGATTTAACAGAGCCGCTCCACACGCGCGCACACACACACACACACACACACACACACACACACACACAACACACACACACACACACACACACACACACACTTTTTGTTTATTTAGTAACAACGGTGCTGAAGAAACAGAGAGAGAGAGAGAGGACGTGTTGGTTGCAGGTGAGGCAGGAATGTTGAGGTACTGTATGTCCTCAGCTGAAGCAAGACCTCTTCCCTTGCTATATTTATCCGTGTGTGTTGCTAAGGACAAGCAAGACAGGTAAGAGAAGGTTAGAGGGAGAGAGAGACACAGAGAGAGAGATTGACAGAGAGAAAGAGAGAGAGAGAGAGAGAGAGAGAGAGAGAGAGAGAGCAAATAAGGGCGACACAGAGAGCACCACTGTCAAATCATGCCAAGAGTATTGGTGGCCTAAAAACAGTCACACATCCACTGGATCATCATGATCTCATCACTGGATCATACCATGTAGCCTTCTGACACATTCCCTTCACCACACACACATCCACGAGCTCTTCCTGCCTACATGAGTAATTCATGACATAAACAAACACTGTTACCTACCTAGTTTATCCACAGGGCTTTAATGACAGCGCAGCTCCCGTCACAGTATTGTAATCTTGAATTATGCAATTATGCATGTGTGAAAATGCTTGGCTATAGTACCTCTCAGGCACTCTCCACTGTACAGCTGCCATCAACCCCCAGTTGCTTTCTATGAGGATTTAAAATGCAGAATATGCCCTGTGGGAATTTAACTCATTAAGGGCTGTCTGGATGATTCACTGTAACACCTTTGATTGTGTTTGGCTGAACATGAAAAATATTTGCAGATATATTGAGGACTATTTATATTGTTGTCAGAAAGTCGTTGAATTCTTAATCAAGTCAACCACACTGCCTCTGGAGTCCTACTAATTTATGCATGTGTTACATGTTAATAAAGTAGTTATAGCATGGGGTTGTATCCTGATGATTACTTTTAGTTCATCTAAAGTTTCAGGAGAGATGGCTAAAGAAACTGGGTCATCTCCCATCATACAGAGATGTTTATTAAAGCACTTACTGCCCCAAATCAGCTCTGCTGGACATATAACTCAGCTGGAGTCTCCTCTCCTCGGTTTTCTTGCATGTATGGACACTGTGTTGTCTTCCTAAACTCATATTCAGTGGGTCCCCGCATACTGTTGGTATTGTTAATGTTATGGAGAGTCAAACAGCCAAATTCAGACATCAAAACAGACACTTTCACATTCCCCCAATGAACATGTAATTTAACAGAGCAAAAAAAGGTTTTTGTTTTAATTTAAAGGAGTAATCTGGCGATTTCTCGAGGTCACTGAGTACTGTGGGTACGAAAAAAACCTGAAAACAAACGGTTTTACCTACAGTAGCTTGATGTTGTCGAATTAGAGCTTCTAGGCTATTGTGCTATTGATGTGTGTGCATGTTGGGGGAGGGGGGGGGGGGGGGGGGGGTCCGGTGCCGTCAGAATTTTCCCGGTGGATTTTAGTGCCCCACTCCGCCCCTGGTCTACTGCAGTGGTGTTGGGCGGGGTGGGAGGGGATCGCTTCATTCCTTGAGGACAGTGTCATGTCCATCCTGTCATATCCCAACAGGTACAATCCGTCACCCCCACCAGCCCCTCTCCCTCTCATTCACGTCCCTTTTCCTTGCCTGTCCCCGCTCTGAAAGACATGTCGTTAGCCTGCCCATCAGGGCTGCTCTCTGTTCTTCTGTCATCCATCACTTCTACTGATCTGTCCATCTCTCACACGACACTTCTATCATCGGTCAACACCTTTCCGCCCCACTACATCTGCTCCACTGGTTTCATCACTCGCTCTATTATTTCTCTCTGCTTTGTTATGTGTTCTGTCTGTTTATTCCTCTTTTGATTACTAAGAAGAAGGGAGGAGTGAGGAAGAGGAAGCATACATGTTGCATGACGTGTTGCTCTTCCTTTTTTCCTCCTCGTTTTTTTGTATTCCTTTCTTCCGTCTCAGTTTCGCCTACTCTCTCTTCTCGATCGCTCTGATGATCACTCAGGCCTTTGTACCTTTGTGATTCTCATTCCGACTGCCCCTCTTTTATTCTCTGACTTCCTTTCTTCCCTCTGTCTCTCTTTCTGTCGACATTCACGTTCTCTCTCCCTCTCTGACTTTCACACATGCACACACATGCACACACAGAAACAGACATACACACACAGACACAGACGCATGCACGCACGCATCCACACACACATACAAAGAAATAAACACACTCACACACACAACACACACACCCAACACACACACACACACACACACACAAACAAACACACACACACACACACACACACACACACACACACAGTCTGGGCGGGATGGTGTGTGTATTTAAGGGAGCTCTAGATCTGTCCCACACACATCCCCTGAGCCTGTGGAAGGTTCTGGTAAAAATCAGTCCCAGAGGAAGCTGCGTGTCTGCACTGGTTACAGGAGAAGCGGCAATTCATTAGACTCCTTTCCTCTGACACTCACTCCTCTTCCTGCTGTCTCTTTGCCCAAGCCTATGCTGAAGCATGCAGAAGCATCCCACAGCTACATGTGCCTCTGACATACAATCTAAATATAACACTGACAGTGCTCTCTGTCTGTCTGTCTGTTTGTTTGTTTGTAAGTGAATCATTTAGAACCACACTCTAATCCAGGGGCGCCGCTTGGGGTGGGGAGGGGGGGGGGGGGGTGACTGTATGTTCTAAGGGCCCAGCACTGACAGGGGACACCTTGTTATTATATTATATATTATATTATTGTCTGTCATAGGGCCCAAATTATCTAGCAGCGCCCCTGCTCTAATCTAATGTGAAAGTTTCAATTATTGTACTTGGGTTAAAACATTGAGCGTGTAAAAGCGTTATCATCTGTTGCTGTTTTGATGTGACTTTTATGTTTGGTTCCATTCAGTCTTCACAATATCAAATCCAATCACGAGGCATTTATACTGCCGACATTGCGCTGCTAACTATTGTATCTTACATGCGCTTGCACTCTGATGCAAAGAGCAGTAATTTGGTATATTTTAATGCAGAGCTATACACACCAAGCGCACGCACACACACACATTTGCAAAGGAGGTTATGAATAAGAGTACTTTCTCAGGGTAAATAGAGACAAGCACACTTCAATAATTCATCCATCAGCATCTGGGAGTTACAGTAGGCCAAACTTACAATGAATCTCAGTGGCTCTCTGTCTCTCTCTCTCTCTCTCTCACACACACACACACACACACACACACACACACACACACACACACACACACACACACACACAAACATCGCCCTCTCCATGCGTGCATGTGTGTATTGCAATCATGCTCTCTTCATGTTAAGCCTTTGCACCCCAAGTCAAAGCGTGACACATAAATACCCCTCTAGAGTAGTACAGTGGCAGCACAGATTACAGGTTGCCTTTGGCCTTAACGGAGTGCATGACTCTGCAGCACTAAAGAGAAGCCATGGGGCAAGAGAGACGACTGGAGGAGTTCATACAGAGAGAGAGAGAGAGAGAGAGAGAGAGAGAGAGAGAGAGATAACAGAAAGAGCAAAGAGACAGTGGGGAAAGAAGAAAAAGATGAAGAGAGAGAAAGAGAATAAAAGAGAGAGAAAGTGAGAGTGAGTCACCCCTGGGTATATTCCAAACAGCCCATTGTAGTTGTGCTGTATAATTAAAAGGAAAGGCAAAGCACAGGGCTATCTGCACTTAGTATCTTAAAAGATTAAACAAAGCAAAGGCACTCAGGAAGGAGGCAATAATCTCTGTGTTAGTCCATCACATACAAACAACACCAGTAGGCACAGGGGCACTGCTAGATAACTTGGGCCCTATGACAGAATTCTGTCAAACATGACACGACAACAGTGACTGCTCCTCAGTCTGATCTGATCATAGGCATTGTGCTACAGTCTCTTAAATCCACTGGCAAATTTTGCAAATCGAAACATAATATTTTATATTTTATAGGCTTCTTGATCATGACATAGGCTACTGTTGGAACCACTTAGTGCTTTCTGACAGCATCATTGTCTCCCTGCAGTTTGCCACGGAAGAATAAACTTTAGAATGTTAGTAGTACTGTCACAGTAGATTGCAAGCTGAAATGTACATTATATGAAATCATTTGAATGTATCCCTCTATCTGAAAATCGATATATGATGACAAAATATTAACATCAGATATGCATTTGTATAGTACTGTACATTTAACATGATGGGGACATTACAGGAAAGCACTGAAGGTGACTACTTGGTCCATTTCACACACTTCTTGTCTTTGTGTTGTCATTGTTATTTAGATGTCTTTTTCGTTTCCCCTCTAAAAATAGACCTGTGCTCAATATGCACCAAAAAGTCTTTGTTTTCCAAAAATTGGGTCATGTTGAGTTGGATTTCAACTGCTCCCTTGTCAGTTGCTTTCTAATGCTGTTGTTATACATCCGTCCTCTCATGTTCTCCCCATCTCCCCACTCCCCAGGTGCCAGGCAGCAGTGTCTGCTGTGGTGGATAGCTTCATCGCCAGCACTGGAGACCAGTGAATAGGCCCCTTGCTGCTGAGCTGCTCTGATAGAACACACTCAGTCCCTTTGGTTCCTCACAGCACCGTAGACCATAGACTATATATAGTTCTATATACAGTCTATGCTGTAGACTGTTAGGCCAGTGGTGTAGTCTAGTTAGCTGTAGTGGGTATACTGTGATGTATTAGTTAGCTGTAGTAGTTAACTGTAGTGGATATACTGTGATGTAGTAGTTAGCTGTAGTGGGTATACTGTGATCAACCCCATATGTTAATATGTATCCTTGCCTAATTTAAGTGGGTATACTGAGATGGTCATGCTTTTTAAGTGGGTATACTGCATAGTATCACATACTACACCACCGCTGTAGGCCATTCGCTCACGCATCACAGCATTTGATTGACAGGGTTTGACTGGGTGCCACTGTGCTGGAGTAGGAGACCCTAAAGGTTTTATTGAAGTTGATGGTGATTAGCATGGGGATATGGCCCTTAGTATTCTGGCTGAGCTGACAGTGGCAGTGCATTGGCCCTCTTGAGTGATTTGTGGGTTGGCCTTCCTGAGTGATTTGTGGCGCTGACGTATCTCCTTCAGCGCCACAGGTCAGGTCTTCTTTTTGGCAGAGTGGAGAGGAAGTTGGCCATTTTAGTGCCCAGGTGTAGATCTGCACACTGCCAGATGTCAGTCAGTGCCAGATTGGCATCAGAGCCAAATCAAAGCATATTGTAATTGATTGGTAGGGCCTTTTGGAAGTCAGATCAAATTCTGATGTTTTAATTTGGGCTGATGGCCTCCTACCTTGCATTAAAGAAACACAAAAACGTAATTCACCATCTGTAGTTTCGTTAAGAAGGCTTCAACTAGAGACATCAATTCCAAAAACTGGTACAAGCTTAAAGAGGCAATCCGTGCATAAAAATGAAATGTGGAAGGGGTGGACAGAAAGTACTCAGATTGCTTGTATTTCTCAAGTTTTTTGTTTGATTTTCCAAGATCCACAACATACTGTACCTGAGTATTCCCTGACGTGTCACCATCAAGATGGTCTTAATCGCCCTCTTATGCAACTGCTATCTAGCCCACTGTCTCAGTCTGGCAGGCCTGTTGTCCAGAGGTGACGCTGTGCTCAGGCCAGCTGAGCTGGATGCTAATAGGGGCAGTCAGACAGCAGCTGCTGGCCCTGGCCCCTAAACAACAGTGTGTCCCAGCGAAGCTTCTCTGCAGTGGCACCAAAGGTCAGCGAAGCTGGAGAGATGGGACTTTCGAGGCAGCTTCCAAATCCCACCCTCATGCCCCAGAAAAAGACTGCAGCAGGCACATGAGCATCCAGGCTGCATTCCCCATCACAGATGAACAGTCACCCACCTTGATGGTAGAAGCAGAGAGCACTTTAAAAACAGCAATGTTGAGCAATGTTGTCCAGCAATTCTGTCTTATCACTAACATTTCCTCAAAAATAACTATTGAACTGAATTATATAAAACTCAAAATAACAATCATTTTAACTGCAAATGATTAGAATACATACAATAAACCTAGTCACTTTCAGTTGCAACAATCACAACAAACCTTCACAAGACCCTGACAGGTTAATAAAAGCCAACCACAGATAAGACTCCAGGCACCAGACAACTATAGATAAAGAGTGAAAGTGTTGTGAATCAGCCTCATTTCTGTAAATGTACATACTGCGTACTTCTTATGATTTTTTTACCCATGTGTACCCTGTGTGTGTCTCTGGTCTGTATGCAAGCATCCTTTGTTTATCCTTGAATTAAATGAAAGCTTGTCTAGAGGCCTTTGCCTATCACCAGGTGTGAAATGTTAATGTTTGTAGAACAGCATGTGTCTAGGCCTCTGAGGAACTTCCCAGGAAAGGGGGTAGTTTTAATTAAAAGACAATAGAAGCTGACCAGACCTGATGAAGGCCTAATCCTCATCCTCCCTTTCTATTGCATATTCAAACTGGGTTGGACCTAGAGGTCACTCCTTCTTTTGTTTGTAACATAAAGTTAGTAGACTGTTTAGTTAGAGAAGTCAGAGAATACTGAGAAGTCAGAGAATACTGAGAATCTGGTGAAATCCATGATGGGGTGAAACAAACATGTACTTCTCTCCCTTGAGAGTATTATCTGCTCATCCCTCCCTGCCTCCTTCGACCCCCTCCAATTTGCTTACAGAGCCAACAGGTCTACAGAGGATGCCATCTCAAACCTCATGCACACCACCTTAACTCACCTGGAGGAGGGGAATGGGAATTATGTGAGGATGCTGTTCATTGACTTTAGTTCAGCATTCAACACGATAGTACCTCTCACCTTGGTCACAAAGATGAAGGCCTTAGGACTAAACACCACCCTGTGTCACTGGATATTTGACTTCCTCACCAACCGTTCACAAGTGGTTAGAGTGGGGGGTCTGACATCTGACTCATTAACCATCAGCACTGGTGCTCCCCAAGGCTGTGTTTTGAGTCCACTGCTGTACAACATCTACACACATGACTGCAAAGCCAACAGTAGTCATACCTCCATCATCAAGTTTGCAGATGACACAGTGATCTTGGGCCTGATTAGTAACAACAATGAACAGCTCTACTTGGATCAGGTTGATGAGGTGGCATAGTGGTGTCAATCTAACAGCTTGACACTGAATATCAATAAAACCAAGGAAATGGTAGTGGATTACAGAAGGCAGCAGCAGAACTACAGTTACACCCCACTAATGATCAGCGGGCAACCTGAAGAGAGAGTCACAAGTTTTAAATACCTTGGTGTCCACATTACTGAAGACCTAACATGGACTGTTAACACTCAATATGTTCTGAAGAAGTCCAGACAACGACTCTACTTCCTTCGTCAGCTAAGGAAATTCAAAGTTTCTACATCCATCATGAAAGCCGTCTACACTTCAGCGGTTGAGAGTGTTCTAACTGGTAGCATCATCACCTGGTATGGGAACTCCACAGTTAGAGATTGTAGTACTCTGCAGAGAGTAGTGTGCTCAGCTGAACGTACTATAAGAACTCAACTCCCTGCTCTATCTATATCTTCTCCTACATCTTCTCCAACACACATCCTCTACATACTTACAGAACACTGCCCCCACCTACCCACACGCACACTACACACACACACACACAGTCACTGCTACACTCCCCTCCCGCCCACACACACATCTTCATCACTCACATACATCATACATACAGTACTCTGCTTGCAATAGTAAGTCCCTTCACCATACTTGCAGTACACTGCCCCCCCCCCCTCTCCCCTACATACACAGCACATTGTCTCATGAGGAAGCTTCTCCAACACACATATTGCACACTGTTCTCTCCCCACATACACAACACACTATCCCATCTCCCGTGGATCTGCCCAAGGTTTCTTCCTTGGTAAGGGAGTTTTTCCTTGCCCCTGTTGCTCTTGGGTGCTTCTTGTTGGTGCCCCCCCCCCCCCCCCCCCCAATTCCAATCCTCCCCCACCTTTCTTATGCACCTTTCTCCCTTGCCACTTAATCTACTAAACCCCTCTTCTACTGCACTTTTTTCCCCCACTCCCCACTTTGCACAAATAGGCTGACACCAGACATAATTTCACTGCATTTCTTACTTCCAGTAACTATATGCATGTGACAATAAACTTCCTTGTATCCTTGTATCCTTGAGGGCCACTGGCCCCTCATTGAAAATAATAAAGCCTGGATCCTGATCTTGCATCGTCCTGATTGAGTCTTAAGAGAAATATGGTAGTAAAAATATACTATCAAGAGGACAGCAGGAATAGAAAGGAGATAAAAGGTGCAACACTCAGTAAATACTCACAATACACATGCCTTATTTGCACTGAGAATGGAATATAATGAAAACTATGACTCATTTCCTAATATGTCTCCTTGGCATTGTTATTCTTGTACTTGTGATCATTTGCACCCCAATTACAATGCCCAAAAGCCACAGGAAATGATGGACATTTGGATTCACTCTACCACATGAAGCGTGGAAAATTAGCGAGATATTATTTTCACAAAAAGCCCAGCTCAGAAAAATCACTTGAATGACCAGGCATTCATTGGCAAGCCTACTTTCATCAGTTAATTAGCATTATACAAAAGCAGATATCCGCTCCAATGTCTCCATCAGCTGTAATAAAAAGCTCCAGGCTCCTGCTGTGTGGCGGAGGGGAGGGGAACCTTCTGCTCAGGCTGCCTACTGGAGTCAGCGAGCAGAACCAGTCCGATCAGGAACCCCCCAAGAAACCGGATCCATTCAGTGGGTTCAGAGAGAAAGAGAGAGATAGAGAGAGAAGAGGGTGACAGAGAGAGAGAGAGAGAAAGAGAGAGAGAAAGAGAGAGGGAGAGAGAGACTGAGGGAAAGACAGAAATGGAGCAATGGAGCAGGCACCTCAGAATGTTCCCTGACTGAAATTTCCACCACACTGAAAACAACACCCCCCGTGACCTTAAGTGATCTCAAGAAACTCATTCCCTGGGCAGAGTCTAGACACTATAATTTTATCACCAGGTGTCAGCAGCCTGACAAGTCGTGCTGCCCTCACAAGGGTGAGAATTTGGTATCTCTGTACAGTCACGTCCAAGAGGAGGCTACGGCTACTGGAGCTGCCATTTTGTTGCATAAAGGAGAATTCCGGTGTGATATTGACCTAAAGTGTATTGAAACATGATACCGAGTGTGAACGTATGTCTCATAGCCCATCTCGGCTTGTCCCCTGCACTCCAAAATCTGGCGCTAGTTAGCCGATGCTACCAACCGCTTTTTCAATAGTGGTGCTTCGGCATCGGGCTAGCCATGCAAATAAATCACTGTTTTACACCCATTTACGAGGCTCAATGTATCTCCACACTTCATTGGTAGACTTCCGAGGGCCCTGACATTTAAAACGAGACATTGAGAACTTTGAAAAAGCACTGGTAGTTTACTTACAAGACGATTTATACAGACAGTATCTTCACGAAGTTTAGCGTTTGCAGCCATCTTGAATTTAGTCACGATAAGTCGAGCAACTAGTAAGAATGAACAGGTATGATAAGGGATCAGATTCCAAAAATAATTCAGTGGAAATGCATGTATTCCAGTTTCTTCCAGTAGCAGCAACTGGAATCCATGCATTTCAACTGAATTATTTTTGGAATCTGATCCCTTATCATACCTGTTCATTCTTACTCGTTGCTCGACTTATCGTGACTAAATTCAAGATGGCTGCAAACGCTAAACTTCGTGAAGATACTGTCTGTATAAATCGTCTTGTAAGTAAACTACCAGTGCTTTTTCAAAGTTCTCAATGTCTCGTTTTAAATGTCAGGGCCCTCGGAAGTCTACCAATGAAGTGTGGAGATACATTGAGCCTCGTAAATGGGTGTAAAACAGTGATTTATTTGCATGGCTAGCCCGATGCCGAAGCATCACTATTGAAAAAGCTGTTGGTAGCATCGGTTAACTAGCGCCAGATTTTGGAGTGCAGGGGACAAGCCGAGATGGGCTATGAGACATACGTTCACACTCGGTATCATGTTTCAATACACTTTAGGTCAATATCACACCGGAATTCTCCTTTAAGCATAGTGTAGTGTACAGTATACCCAAATATGTTCCATAACAAACCTGTGGTACCATAGAAACAAGCCAACGAAATATAACCCTGTCAATTATTTTAAACAAATTCAAACACAATGGTCATATACTATTGACACAGTGTATGTGTCTGTCCACAGTCACAGCTCTCATATCCAAATAATTTAAACACATATCACCCCTTTCAAGCTCTTAAAAAATCATTAGAACAAAACAAACAATGGTAGTCATGGAGGGAAAGTCAACATATGGAAATGGAATGACGCAGACAAGTTCTCTCCAAGTTTTTGGACCAGACCTAAAAGGCTTCAGTGCCATTCCTCTGAAACAGTCTGTGGAGGTTATTCTATATTCCTTGCACACATCCAGGTCCTGTACGGCCTGTGGGTTTTATTACATCTAATAAAGATGGTCAGACGTATTGAGCTGCTGCAGCAGGGTGTGTGTGTGTGTGTTTACGGAGGGCAGCAACTGCGTCAGAGCTGGAGGGAGATCCGACACCAGCAGCGAAATGACCCACTTACCTGTTTTGTTCTGTTTTTAAATTGGGAGATGAATGACTGAGAAAGAAGGACAGTGAGAGGTAAGGCTGGGGATTGGGAGAGAACGAGGGGGCGGGGGTGTCGGAGCAAGGTGGCAAGGGAGTGTGTGTATGTGTGAGTGTACAATAAAAGAGAGGTCGATGTCCCGGGGAAGAAGAGATATGAGCATTAGGGTTTAACAGAAATAGCCTGGAATAGAAATAACAACTGCGACTGCAGTCTAGTGGGTGTACTGTTATCGGTGGGATCCTGATCCCTTTTTCTCTGGCTTTTCTCAGAGGATCCTTTCCCCTCTCACCATATCTCCATTTCTCACACTGGTCAAATCCAGTCTTAACTAGCTGCGCCTCCCTGTGAAGCCCCACATGCTTATCCCTACTGTGCGTCTCTCTCCCATGCAGATAAACTCAGTAAACCTATGGGCGACATAATCCAGTGTGTCCAACTGATCTGCTCCTATCCAAATGTGCATCTTCCTACCCAACATGCACTTCATTTCCCCACTCTCCATTATTCTGACCCAAATATGCTGCTTGCTGACATTGGCTAATTAGTGGTGACAGCAGAGATAGCTCCCGTGTGAGGGACGGAGCAGAGACGAGGGGCAGGTGGGGGTGTCTCTACAAGAGCTCCTTGTACAGGGACCGCGCCTCTCAATCACAGATGCCAGGCCAAGGGGACGGACGCACAGCACGTCCTCTCTGACCATTTGTCTTTCTCTTTTGTGTCTTCATTAATTTCTCTTCTTCCCTGTTGTCCTCAGCAAGTAGTAGCTCATACTTCTCTTCATCTCCCTCTCTCTCCCTCTCTCTTTTTCTTGTGCCCCTGCTCCGTGTCCTCTGGTCCCCCTAGTGGTGACTGCAGGAACTCATCATGGGTATTCTGCTGCATCATTGTTGCGTTGTCACGTTTGGGCCTCATGCTCTGGTAGCACCACCAACCCAACCCCTCCCCTTCGCCCAAACTCCCGCTGTCTCATCCAAGGGGAGGAGAACCACATTCAAGAAATCTGCAAAATGAAATATTTAGAGGATATGAACAGAGGCACAGAACGTTTTTTGATATTTTTGGAAACTGGTCCTTGTTTTTCTCAATCATGTTAATGGATGTCATGATTTGATTTGATTTGAGAAGGCTCAAATGTTGGCCCTTAAATATTGTGTTTGGAGAATCCATGTCTCTTCAATTTACACCCAACACTTAATTCCAGAAAACCTTAAGCTAAAAGTGGAATGTTGTGCAGCAATACTTAGAAACTGGGATAGCCACTCACGCAAACACGTACAGCAAACAACCCACATCCCATAAGCCTGTTTGTTTGCCAGCGCTTTAAATGCTCCTGCTGCTGCTCAAACGCCCCCCTTCCCTACACCTCAAGAGTGGCAGTGGGCTCAGCTCAGCACAACCACAAGCACAGCATCCCTGAGCAAATAGCAATAAAGCCAACAACAAAACTACTCCTGCCGCCTCATCTTTAAATCCCCCCTCCACATATATACCTCTCCTCCTCCACAAATAGGGGAGGGTGGTGGTGGTGGGGGTCTCCCGGGCTCCTATGCCCACCTCACAGAGGGAGGGAGTGGCTGAGGGGGTGGGTTGTGGGGGTAGTAAGCAAGGCACTGCAGGGAGCACGCAGAGAGGGTGGGAGGATGGGACATGCCACTTTAACCTGGATCTGCTAAAACAGGCATGCCGCGTGTGGGATAATCCCTATATATTTAGAAGACCAGAGAATATATATATCCTCTGGCAGGCTTCACTGTGAAATCTTACAAAAATAGGTGATGAACATTTATAGTCATGGCACAATATCTTAACATGTGAATCTCAATGATGAGCTGAAAAGAAGTTCAGTTTCCAGTTCAGAAAAAGTGACAGTATGCTGAACATACTGTAATAACTTCTTGTGAAACATTGATAGTGCACAGAAGCACCTACGTCTTGAGTAACAGGATCAACAAATTAAGATAATATACGGGCCATCTTCTGGGATTATCAGATATTAAGAGCTAAGCAGAAGAGCACTCAAGAGCACAGAAAATAGTCTGGGCCCTATTAAAATTGCAAACTGCCTCTGCCATTTTGTTTCAGGTAAAGTGCTCTTAGTAAGACAACCTACAAAATTGGTCTTAAATCAGCACTTAACGGTGCTTTTAGAGCATATGGCAAAGGGGTCCAGAGACATGCTGGGGATGGGAAGACATGGAGTATTTTTTGGGACGGAGGAGAGGAAGGGAGGGGTGCTCACATGTGTAAGTAGACCTCTTAACTCTGCCCTGAGGTTTGGGATTTGGCCTAGTTTCTTTGTGGGTGTGTGTGAGCTCTGGCAATGCAAGAGACTGCAGCATTTTGTTTAGATGCGACTGATGTGTCATCTGTGACCATTTATCATTTAAAGACAGGGAAATGAAAGATGAAGAATCACTCAACGTATTGTATGCCTAGAGAATGATGGATGAGATTAAAAGTCCTCTACACACAGTGTGTGTGTGTGTGTCACGGAACAAAAAACACTGTGACACAGCACACACTGCCTGAGATATTATCACACATATGAAACATGCCAGGTCAGTAATACAGTCAAGACTGGAGATGAGGAAAATGCCTCCACTGCATCTGTTTGCACATACTGGCTACTGAGCCACAACAGCGTTGACTGGAGAAACAATGCCATGCTGTGTGGGCAAGACAGATGTTCTTTCGCTTTCTCTCATACAGTACACACACACTGGACGCATCCCATAGCGGTGGAGGAAGAGAGACAGTGACTGGATTGAGGAGAGATAGGCATCTTAAAGACAGCAGACTAGATCAGCCTCCGCTTCAGTTATCTCTCGTCAGTCTTTATCTACTCCAGTGGATTTAGCCTAGATAAAACCTGCCGCTCGAACGTACTTCTACAGACATGAGGCATGGCCTCAGAGCTCAGACAGGCAGTTGGCACATGATAGACCCAGTAGGTGCAAGAAGCTGACACTGATTGAGGACTGTTGGTTGCATTAGACTTCAGTGCTACTCGGTCCCCTTCGCCTTCCATTCATCTTCATAATTAGCCATTAGCTTATATTAGCCCTCAGGTCAGACTGCAGTGTAGTGGAGGAGTGGCCGTAGCTGGCTGTGAGATTTGTGTGAACACAGGAAAGCCACTCAGCTAGCCTAGAAATCTAGACGCACCCTAGCGGCAGCAAATGTAATTTGCAGCCAGGGTAGTCTAGCAACTCTCCGTTGGCTTGCGAGCTAGAAAAATTAAACTTCAATCAGGCCAATCACAACGTTTATGGAGTCGGTAGGCGGTCTTAATGGCAGAGTTGCGACGGTTCCGTGTGAATTCCCTGCTACTTGAAAAAAAAGAAGATGGCTGCTGCTGGCAAATAGCGCGTCAGTTAAGCTTTTTTTAAGTTGGCAAAAGTTTGATCAACAAGCCAACTAGTTCCGCTGGTGGGAAAACGCATGGGACTCATGAGTTGTAGCGCTATCCTATTGTGTGCAGAGGGAATTTGTAATACAACCGTTTATCCCGCCCCTCGGATTGAACACTGCAAATGGTGAGTTCCCAGACCCTACATCTTGATGTGGGTCTGGTTCGTCAGGCTACCACTCAGTCGGAGATCTAAAAAAATAAAATAAAATGTCCTTCTATCCACTGCGGTGATTGAAAAAGCTGAGATGATAGGAAGGTCATTTATCCCGTCTTGAAGTGGCACCGCTCCAACAAATCAGATATCCTGTCAGAAATTGGGCCCCAGTAAGATGCAGCCACTCGGAAGGAAGAAAAACAAAACATCAAACATTGAAACCAAACGTAACATTGTTCCGGTGTTCACAGTCAATCGGTTTTCAGTATCACACAATGTTCTGTAGCTCCCAGTCAGTGTTCAGTAGTATGAAATTCAGGACCTTGAGTGTGTTGAGTGTCCAAATGGTACCATTCCAACAAGATACGTCTGCGGCCACTGTGGCTATTCATGAGGCCATCTATTCAATACACTTCCCGATGACTCAAAGATCAGAGTGACCACATGAGTATGCAGCTCTGTCACAATGACAAAGGTCATCACTTGTCGAGAAAAACAGATGTGACACATTCAGCCTTTCAGCCAACTCAAAATACAGCCAGTATTAAGGAAGTCAAGAAGTACAAATAACCAGGTGCATATGTAACAGTTTTTATTAATAAATGTTGAACAGAGGTGAAGTCATTGCACCTCATCTGTTAGGTAGTAAACAATAATACGAAACATCACATTATGTCTTATTTTTTACAACTCAAATACCCTTCTCCTTTATATAACAAGTGCTTCACAAACAAACTCTCCATGGCATTCCGTATTCACGTTACACTTCTTGCACAATCACCAAGCCTTTTTCCCAAACAATGGAAACTGTTCGGGACCGTAACCCTAACACACAATATTATTTTCTTTCAAGCTCTTTCAAGCCTTGTGTCCAGACCACCAATGCTTAAGGTGTTTCTACACCAGACAAGGTCACATAATAACAATGGAGGGAGAATAGTGAGCTCAGTAGAAGGCGTGATTCAAGTCCAGGGACACTCGAGACGGAAGTCCCTGAGTGTGCAGAGACAAAGAATCATTTAGTCTTGGCTGGAATGGACATGGGTGCTGAAGGGAGGACCGTGGCAACTTTCTCGGCAACACTACATGGCCGATTTCCAAAACAGACCTTTTAAACCACTCTTTGGTTTTGCTAGCCAAAGCTCGATGGCAGTTCACTTACATGCTTGATTCATGTTTGAATCGTTCACATCAATAAACCTTCCAGTCAATCATAATATTCATTTTTACTAAATAGTGGATACGTGAGACATCTGAACCCTAGAGCACCTACGATGCATCAATGTTAGGAGTAATCACATTATCATGATTGATGAATAAATGCGAAGGCACTTCTCTGCGCTAGCTAGATTGCATTGTTTCTGAGGCCCGAAGAACACATGGTATCCTTGGTCAAACAATTGTTGCATTGATAGGCTTATGTGAGAATAGTGTGTATGTGTGTGTGTTAGTACTGTATGTGTCTGTGTGTCAGAGGTTAGAGGTATGAAATCATTCTTCGTTAGTCACGTCTATGGACTGTCCATTGAAATGTACTGTCCAGCTCTACTGGATGATCTTTGCATATATTCGTTGCATACATGAAAAAATGTTCAAGCTTTTTGTATAAAAAAAAGACAATCTGAGAAGGCATCTGGACGATCTAGTCGCATTATTAAGTGATTTGAGAAAAATCATAATTATTATTTCCCATAATTATTAGCTGTTTGGGAAAATCAACACTTTACCATCATGTGGGAGATTTCTTCAGACACTGGATTGAAAAAAAATCCTACAAAAGAGCCAACCAGTAAACAAATCAAAAACAATACATCTACACTTAACCCTATCCAAAAGACAGTATGGAAAATAACACGTCCTAACTAATGGAGGAAAATCGAGGCTAGAACTATCCTCCGATGGAAGACCAATAACATCAAAAACACCTCTAGCCCCAAATGATTGGACTTTAGCCTGATGCTAGCCTAAGGGGTTAGCATAGGCAAATGAGCCTTCCCTTCTCATCAGGACTTGGGAAGCTGCACGGGAAGGCTAATGCAATTGTGTTATAATGTCCATGATTGTGCTGAGTATTCTCAAGTGCATCTGGGATACAGGAGTTGGGGTAGTAACTCAAAAGAGTTCAATCCAATTCACTGTATATGTGTGTGTGTGTGTGTGTGTGTATATGTGTGTGTGTCTGTGTCTAAGGCTCAGGCTAAAAGTATTCCTGACAACATATAAATGTATTCTTAGTAAGTTGTTTGCTTGTTTTGTGTGTGTGTGTGTGTGTGTGTGTGTGTGTGTGTGTGTGTGTGTGAGTGTGTGTGTGTGGTCAAGGACTGGCTGGTGTGGAGCCATGGCCCTTCCTGGCCCAGAGGATGAGGAAGGTGAATAATTCAATCCGACTTTCTGTGTGTGTATGTACGTCTGTGTGTGAGTGTGTGTGTGAGTGCGTGTGTGTGAGTGTGTGTAAGTGCGTGTGTGTGTGTCAGGTCAGCTTAGGTCAGGGACTGGCTGGTGTGGAGCTGTGGCCCTTCCTGGCCCTGAGGCTGGAGGAGGTGTCGGTGTCAGGGCTGAGGAGGGGAGAGGAAGGCCCCACGTTCTCCACAGGGGGTGAAGAGTTGTGTTGGCGGAGCAGCTCCAACTCTTCATCCTGAGGAAGAGGATACAGAGGTAGTGGGCTGTTAATGGAAAACGAGCTCAGTCCAGTGTCAAAGAAGTGCATGTCAGATGGCGCAACCTCAGTGCAATGCTGCTGGCTTGAGATTCATTCTGCCCTCACTGGGTAGTGCAAGGCCGTGTCAAATCAGCCCTTTAAAAATCAGCTCAGTAGCCAGACATCTACAGTATGTAACACATTGAGAGTTTGGATATCTCCGAAGAATGTGACGGTGTAGCCCTGCCTTTAAAACAGGTAGATGTGTCCTTACACTACAAAGCAATATTACTGATCATGTAATCATGCTATTTATGGGTTTCATCAGGTCCCTTTCCACAGGTGTATATAATCATGCACCTTGATTATGAATGCATCCTGCATGGTGCTTGATTAATACACCTGTGTAACAGGACCTGATGAAACCCATGAATTGTTAGCCTTAACTTATCTTTCTCCAGCCCTGACGAGGCAAAATATATACACCTGGCGTGTAATCAACTCAACGCCTCCTTTCTTCCTGAACTACTAATTGGCCTCAAGTGGAATGAAACCGAGTTGAGCTCTTCATAGATTATGAGAGAAAGAGGAGATAAAAACACCTGCCCCTGGCTAATTACTTAACATGCAGCCGCACACCCACCACAGGACAAATACAGACTCCATCCAGACTGTGGGTGCTACTTCATTATCCCAACTATAACTACGTCCAAAGGAAAAGTTACAGTCAGTTATTTAGGCCATGGCATGGTTGGAGGAGGAGGAGGAGGAGGAGGAGGAGGAGGATTTGGGGGGGGGGGTTGTCTTACTGTATCCGCAATTTCCTCTTCGGTGTGGTCTCCGTAGCGACCAGTGAGCTCCAGGTCTGAGAGAGCGCTCTCCACCAGCTCCTCTTCATAGTCCGTGTGGTAGTCAGACTCTTCTGAAGGGAGAAAAAACCAGAGCACACGTGAATGGTTGGATTTCAATTCAACTTAATAACATGTGAATCAGTGTGCATTGTGCAAGTGGTGATCACCCACACCTGGCACCAGGTGCGGGTCTCTAAAAGCACCTCAACACCTTTTGCTCCAGCCTATGCTCCTTTCTCATTTTTGAATGACACCCTTTTTGAAGGCACACACATTTGCACTCAAATAACATGCCATCTGCACACATTCATTCATTCATTTGAACCCCAGACATTTCTTTCATTTCACTCTAGGTTTAATAAATGACTTAAAATTCAGATTGAGTTTTTGTTGTCTGCCTCCTCTTATTATGTTGCGGTCTATAAGACAATCACAGTAGTGAGTAATTTGTAATTTAAGGCAAATAAAAAAAAAGGACATGCTCCTTATCAAGCGAGGAGCTGTGCATTGCCGTGGAACACAAATGTAAGGTTGTCAGAGCAACTTTAACAGAAATACTTGCTAAAATCACAACAATTTATTTTTATGTGAAAACTATTTCAATCAACATTAGTTGCATGAACCTGAAAAAACAGTAAGATTCCAGGAGGAAAATAAAACTGTATCCAGTAGATCTCTCAGGGCAATAAGCAACAGTCTGGGAGTAGTGGCAGCAAAAGACCATTAGGGCATCACATCTAAACTAAGGGAAGGACCTTTAGCTGACCTTTGCTCTTACCGTCCACTACAGTTGATTTGACAGGCTCAATGCGCGAGACGATCTCAGCCAGGTCAGTGAACGAGGCATTAGGACAGGTGACCACCTGTGCATACACAAGACAAAAACAACCAGCCTGACTTAGACATAACAGTTTCACCCAGATACTTGCTTTTATTTTCCGTCTCTCTCTGAGGTTACAGGTATGAAATCATTTGTTAGTCCCGTCTATTGAAATGAACTGTCCAGCTACCAAATGAAAATAAGTGTGTGTGTGTGTGTGTGTGTGTGTGTGTGTGTGTGTGTGTGTGTGTATGTGTGTGTGTGTGTGTTACGTCCATGGTGTGTGTGGCGTCTCACGTTGTTGCTCTGGGTGTTGTGGAACTCCTCCTGGTGCCGGTCCCTCAGCATCTTCTCCACCACACCGCTGCGAGACCACACGTCAAACACTGTCTTCCCATGCTGGTAGCCCACCTCCTGAGAACACACACACTTTTCAGAGCTTTGCAGAGGTGACATTTAGGTCCGGACTTTGTAATAGTCCACTGTTAGTTCCTTAACATTCTTGGATGGGTCTAAAGGTGTGTTGGTGTGCAGCCTCCATTTTTCAAGATACGTATTGTGTTCTTTTCTTAGACACGTTGTTCATTTTTCATCTCTGAAGATAGAGCTGATATGACTATCCAAAAAACTCCAGTTTCCGACGAGGTGTGAAATAGGCCTTAAAAAACTGGTTAATAATATGTGAAACCAATGTGCACTGGAACAGCTATCTTCTTGGAGTTGGTCTGATATGCTTAACTTCCAACATGCTTGTCTATAACAGGGTTCCTACACATTTTCAATTTCAAAATTCCATACTTTTTCCATAATCAAATTTCCAAACTTCTCTGTAGATTTTTATGACCATATTCTCGACATTGCGGCAACTTCCGGTTTAGGACAACTCAGTGAAAACAAAGGTATGGAAAACTGAGGTGAGTTAAAAAATGACACTTAATATTCGTCTATTTAGCTGGGTCGAGCCAGCTGGCAGTTTGTACGGGCACTCACTCAATCCAACTGTTGTCAACTTCAGACGAACACTTTTGCCATTCTATCTAGCGTAATAGCTATCAATTAATAAATACAACCATGAGGTTTGGTTTTCACCGAGTAGAGCTCATAGATACAACATAGCCTACATATGATAGACTGCTGGCAGAGGCATCAGAAATCAATTTAGACAGTATTTTGTGCAATAACAGTTTATCAGATAATGCAGTATCCATGTCTTGGTAACTTTCACAAAATCTAAAGAAAAAAGTCTACCAATGTTTTAGCCGAAAATAGCAGAGCTATGCAAACATACCAGTGCACAATAGTGTAGGGCACTTTCATAGACCAGGGGATCTCAATTTGGTTTTGGCATCAGGGTCCCCTTGTGGGAGAGAATTTTTCCTCAGGACCCCCATGTAGTTGTATCTTGACGATGGGGATTGGGGACTGACAGTTAAGCTACACAACAGTAGGAATGGTTCATTATGACCTGAGTGAAGTGATTAGTACTGTAGATGCAATAGTCTGGATATTTCTCCATACCCTTGTTTTTTTTCCATACTTATCCAGACCTGGAAATTACTAAAATCAAATTTCATATTTTATCATTATATAGCAGGGTTCCATACTGCGTAGGAACCCTGCTATAATGTTCTTTCTGATCCCCTCAGGCAACTCTTTCCTTTCATTTCTCTGGTCCATGTTCATTATAATACCACACTGCAGAGTGACTACTTTTCTCCATTTGAATAGGCTGCCTGAGCCCTGAACACAAGACATAATAGGCCTACATCCGTAACACTAATTAAAGTGAAAGAGTTCATTTGAAACATCAGTATAATCCAATCATTTATCAAACGTTTTGCTTTACTTTATTACATACCAAATCCATACAGCTAACTGTATACATGAGAAATACACTGATTTCATCACTTCTAAGGAAGAAATGAACCCATTTAGCTAACACTGTAAAGTACACACAATTATGTACTTGCAAATCTTGAATAGCCAGGCCCACGTCTGAGTTCTAGCACAGTGCCTGAGAACTTTTAAGCTTGACACACTCACACAATGTTTTATGTGAATGGGCTCCGTAACGCATTAATTCTCATGGCTTCTAATCGATTTCACTTCAAATTTACATTCCTTACACTTAAGATCTGTAATCAATGGACCAGTGGACCACTGTTTCAGAATGAAGGGGTTCATCATAAGGACACTGTCCGGGACACAGGGAGAATGGGGACAGACTCACCGCTATCTCATCGAACTTCCCAAACTCCAGCGTGCGGTAGCGGTCGATGGGGGGGCGGATGTACTCGCAGTAGTCGCTGTTCTTCACAGATTCGAGCTGCCGCACGCAGCACACGTACGCCAGCCGCGTCTGGATCTCTCCCATGTTCAGCACCTGCGACGCATACACACACGGAAGCTCAAAGACACAGCATGCCCTTTTTAGCGGGCATACGCGACACATGTGCAGTACACGTGCACAACCACACGCATGAACATCTTGGCAACACCTGCCTTACAGCACATTTGTCTCACTAATTGTCTTCGCGTCTCCACAAATTGCTGCAGCTGATAAAATGTCCAAAATGTTACAGAAAAAAGCACCAACAGACATGGAACATTAATAAAATGGGGTGCAACCAGTAGGAGTAGATTATTTCGCTATTTCATTTCATTAACTCAAATGTTAAGGCTTCACTAATTTGCAAGGTCTGTTTGGTTACATTTTAATTAATTTGGGAGATAGACAAGGGCCTTTTGCTGACACTGCCTAATGACAATACCCTGGAACTAGGGATGTAACGATTACTGGTATAATGATAAACCGTGATAAAAATGTTGACGATAACAATTACCGTTTTCTTTTGAAATATCATAATTATCACGGTTGATTACCACGGTGTGGAAACCGTGTGTTTAATCCTTTCCAGCTTCATCCGAGCCTGCTTTTGACATACAGTAGGCCTGGTACAATGAAGCAAAATTGGTACCCTACTGATTCTGTTGTCTAATTGATGGTTTTAACTGCTATTTGGTAGCTAGGGGCGCGTCTAGATTTCTAGGCTAGCTATTTGGACTAGGCTACAACTGATTTTAAAAGGCGGAACATTTTCAAGCAAAACTTGCACTGTATCATTTAGCCACTCTGCATCTTTTTATGTTCGTGTCCACATTAAATCCATTCCACTCACGTTATCAGAAGAACACAGTAGCCTAAAGTTTTATTTCGAACACTTAATTTGGTCTCACTCAGGGTAGGAATTTCACGGCGGCCACGTCGTTGCCCCTTGCGTTGGCCGTGATGTCCCTTTGAAAATCAGAGGTTTACAGGCCACAGTGGCCTTGGTGCCCTTCTTTCAATGTTCTGCTTTGCGTCCTACTAATAGCGATTTTTATTTAGCCTGTGGCCTGTCAAAATATTTATAGCACAAATTAATTTAGTCTTTTACGCAGTGGAGAAAGTGACAGTGCAAGAAAGAAAGTGCGTCTAAATTCACCCATTCTTCTCAGTTGATTGAACTACTCGCGAAGTAGCCTACTCATCACACAGACATCACAAGTATCACATGAAAGAGCTTTTTCTCAGCTTTTAAACGATGTTAGCCGCAAATTGCTGTGGTGAACGGTTCGCGAGAAAAGTAAATAATATAATTCAATTTAATAATAAATTCTACTGAAGGTTTTGCGTCCATCTCCCTACCCATTCCTCTCGGTGCAATACTTCACGAACCTTTCGTTTAACACATGACAAACCATATATCAGATTAAACAGCAGACCTTACCGAACACAAAGGTGTAAAGCAGTCCCCTGTACAGTTATCCAGTAATCCAGTTTTGAATTTGCAGTAAATTTCGACATGCATGGCTGTCTCCAAATTTGGGCTTTAAGTTTTACAATGTGTTTAAATTGTTCCACATGATTTCATAACGGGCCAAATACAAAATAAATACAAATATCGCCTAGATATCGGTAAATCAGAGGACAGCTGACTAAGAGTTTGTGAAAGTAGATCACAAAATGCTAAGCTAGATCTAGGCTATTTGAGTTTCTTAAAGCTGAACTGTGCTTAAATTGAATACATGATTTCATAACAGGCCAAATATAAAATAAATGTTAAATATAGCCTAGATATCTGTAAATATTAGATGATCAGATGATTTGCAGTTGTAACATATTACTATGTAATATGTCATGTTTCATGTTTTTGTAATGTTTCATACAGTGATGCAGGTCTACTGCAGTGAATAGGCTATACAAATTTGATCATTTTTATAGCCTACTACTGTATAGTTAACTTTGGCCTTGGTGCCCTAACATGTGGCCTTTGTGCCCTCCACCAAATATGCCCAACTGAAGGCCAAGTGGCCTTGCCCCCAGAATGGTGAAATTCCAAGCCTGGTCTCACTCATTGGATCCAAATAACAGTAATAGCAACCTCCAAGTAATGTTAGGGTAAGTTAAGATATAAGCACATAGCCAATTAAACATGAAAAACTGAACGGGACACTTTTTGAAACTATTTCATCTTGTGTAGGCCTATCAGTGCTTTCTGAACATATTGAACACACTTCTAAAAATACCGTGATAATACCGAAAACCGTGATAATTTTGGTCACTATAACCGTGAGGTTAAATTTTAATACCGTTACATCCCTACCTGGAACATGAATGCAACTTTGGTATCCAGTTGTATTCAGCCACATAGTTACTCTAACATAGTGTCCTGAAAACTGCATATGCATTGCAAACAGAGTACCATACATGACAGTTCTCTTTATGAGATTGTACAGGTCACAGGCAGCTCATTATTTTTCCTGGTGTGCAGCGATCTTTAATTGAATGCGTGTAGATCACTAATGAACTACACTTACTTTTCCAATTCTAAACGTAACAGTGGCTGATGTATTATGTAGGTGCAGTGTTGGTGTGCATTACACACACAGACACTCACACACATATGCGTACGCACACATACACACACACACACTCATAATACATACCCACACACATACACACGTACTGTATGCGCGCAAACCCACACACATGTATGCAAACCCACACGTCCATCACCTTGACTTTCTCTGCAAGGGGATTGAGGCGTTTCCATAGCAGCCACCACCCTGAGAGCGCGTCCCCGTAGTTGGTGAGGTTGGTTTCATCCTGGCTGCCCACGTCTATGGCAATCACTACCTTAGCCCCCATGGAACGTGCCACGTCAGCTGTTAGTGGGGGAAATAGAGGATCCAAGTGAAACAAAGACCAAGATATCAAACGCAAGGATTATGGGAAAATGGCAATGTATGCGGATTTACAGTTTAGAGACATGGTTCAAAAATATCTCAATATCATTTTGGCAACACACACACAGATCTTAATATGACTGGATCATCTCTGAAATTACTAAAATATACTTCTCAAATCAGACTTACTTTGCATTAGGTATACCGACAAGTTTTTTGTACATTTTGTAATACATCATCATCATTTTCATAATCAATCAAAAACAATGTACAGGAGTACAACAAATCTAGCTGAAAAGAACTTTCAGGTCTTTCCACCGTTACAGTAAAGCCTGTGAACAATGGCCACACATAATGGAAGATCACTGATTTGACTTTGAGTTAGTCTCAGTCACAAGACCAGAATGAATAAATATGGAGCACTACACGTTCATGAAACCCATTTACTTTTCATAGCCCTTACTAAACATCACTTTACGATATTGCATTTCCAAAACCAAAGCTGCTTTATCTGTGTAATGCAGGTGTCAGAATGTGTGTGTGTGTGTGTGTGTGTGTGTGTGTGTGTGTGTTTTATGGATATTATTAACACAGCTATGCATTGCTATTGTATTATGGCTAAAGCAATAACCGATGTGGTGCTAGCGGTGGAGGGGTTATTGGCTCTATAAGGCACCTGGCAGGTTGTTGATATAGCCACCGTCCATCAGCAGGTGCCCGTCTTTAGGGTCGCACAGCGGGGGCAGATAGCCAGACAGGGACATGCTGGCACGCACGTATCTCCACAGAGAGCCTGAGAGAGACAGGTAGGATGGGAGGGAAAGAGAGGGAAAGAGAGAGAGAGAGAGAGAGAGAGAGAGAGAGAGAGAGAGAGAGAGAGAGAGAGAGAGAGAGAGAGAGAGAGACAAAGATAAAATGAAGACAGGAGTAAAAGGGCAAAACAGAAGAGAGTTGCTAGAGAGAGGCAATTAATAGTTACACTGAGTACTCTTACTCTTATACTCAGTCATAATATAGTATAGTGTAGTATAGTATAGTATAGTATAGTATAGTATAGTATAGTTAAGCAATAAGCCCCGAGAGGCCGTAGGTTACGCTGATTCTACAACAGCTAAGGGGTGTTGCTATTGCTTTTCTAAAACTGTTGCTATAAATACCTGGCAAAGTTTCATAAAGTAAAAGCAAAGCACCGAGAAATGTAACGATTTATTCATAGATAATCATTCTTCCGCCAAGAAATATATTTCCTCTATCTGGATGGTTGCCAAGCAACGTCGAGACGCAGCTACTTTAACTTTTGTATAAAGTCATGGTAGCGCAGTAATATAGAACAGAATGCGGTCAAGGTGTATGTTTGTGCTGGATTTTACAACGGCATCGAATTCAGCCAATCACAAACAAGGACTGTCAGTTTTAGAATATAGTATAGTATAGTATAGTATACAGTAGCATGGTATCATATAGTACAGTACAGTACTGTACCGTACCGTATCGTATCGTACCGTATAGTAGTTATACTCAGTCATCAAATACAGGGCTGAAAGATCAAAGCTAGCGCAAGGAAAAGGTGAGTGTTAAATGACATGTCTGACACACAGGAACGTTATGAGTGTGAAGCTCACCGTCTGTGTGTACCCTCATGGTGGAGTTAGTGATGTCAGTGGTGATGTTGAAGTAGGGGATCCATAGGTCCTGTTCAACAAACAAAGACACATTCACCACACTGACACATTTACCACCTGACCTCACACCACCGCTATCGTTATCAACACCTCATACAACCACAACCCCCAGTCCTCACAGAGGAAATCATACAGGAGGAAACAGCGCTCTGTCTTTCCATTGGGAGAATAAGGTGCATATATGTGTGTGTGTGTGTGTGTGTGTGTGTGTGTGTGTGTGTGTGTCTGTGTGCATGCGTTTTGGAGGGGGGGGGGTCATATCACTCTGTACCTTCTTTTTCCTCTCTGGAAAGATAAGGGAGGAAGATTGGGAGAATAATGTGTGTGAGTGTGTGTGTGGAGTGGAGGGGACTGACCTCGATCTGCTTGCCTTTGAAGATGTTGCTGATGCTGGAGTTGAAGGCTGCTCCAGAGAACATGGAGGTGATGGGGTAGGTCAGGTCCAGCACTTTCTTGAACACGGAAGTCATTTCCTGGACAGAGACAGGGGTCAGACACACAGGTCACCGTCGGCATGGAGGCTGACGAGCCGCAGGGGAGGCAATTTCAAAATGACCTCTAAACGCCTCAAAGGCCGCAGGTTTTACCGAGAAACCTAGTGGGTGATTAATTCTGAGAAGATGATAAAATTACTCCAGTCCTGTCAGAAAAAGTCCTTGGGTGGGCATTCTCATTTTTAAACAGCCAACATGTGCATGGCTTTTTTTGCTTTGAAATGATGTACTGAGTAGTTTTTGGTATGGCACACGTGTACATCTGTTTGTATCATGGAACAAACATCAAATATAGTCTTAGTAATATTTCAATTTTTTGTTTGTTTGTTTGTTTGTTTGTTTGTGCCAAGTGTGTATGGGTTTGTGTGGATGTATGTATTTTCATGTGTATAGTGTGTGTGTGTGTGTGTGTGTATAGTGTGTGTGAGGTGTCTCACCACGGCCCACTCCCGTGCCCGTATGCGCATGCGGCTGTGGCTGCGGTCCTCGGCGTACAGCGCCCCCATCATGGAGCCGATAGAGGTGCCGCCCACCAGGTCCACTGGGATGCCTGCCTCAATCAGGGCACGGAGGATACCCACCTGAGAGCATCCCCTAAGACAGGCAGACAACAGGGAGATCAAGAAAAAAGATTAGGGACAGAGAAATGACAGAGGAATATGCATGGGTGGGTGCTCACTCACCAATAAACATTTGAACACTCTGAAGCCTTTCACGGACTTCTGAGGTAGTTGGACATGCCTCACTCCGGATTTAAAGCAGGTCCAGCCGCATTCCATTCCGACTGCGACATTGCTTTCAGAAGCGTCCCAGAAACATTCTCCATGCTAAAATAGGCAAGGCACGAGCTACGTCTTTGATGCTTCTGAAACATGATGCCGCTGGACACTTGGTAGAGTCACAAATTGACTGGTGTTTTTGGCAAGCGGTCATCTCTGGCAACCATGTCAAAGCTGCAGCGGCACGCAGCCGGACCTGACGTAAATCCGGGTCAGTGGTCTAAGACGTCTACTGGATAAGGGCCTGTGTGTCCACCAATTGCGTTTTTTGCACCGACGACAGCTATTTTCTATACAAATCCTATGAAGAAGTTCAGTGTTCACAGCGGTCAGCGCCCTCGGTGGAAAAAAAAGCCTTTGACACTGACTGTTTTTTTTCCCGCATCGCTCAGAGCGCTGAAAGTTGAAATCCGTTCAACTTTTAGAACAGCTACACGCTCGTAAATGTCACTTCTCTCTTGCTTTTTGGTAACCTAGCAACACTTGACCAATAAACACTTGACCAAAGTGCTCTGAAAATGAGGGTGAGGGCGCTGTCGGCACAAAAAAAAAAATGCGATTGGTGGGCGCAGGGCCTAAAGGTCTCACAGCGTCTAAGACCTCTGTATGCATTTGGTCTACAGACCTACTGGTTGAACTCCACTTCTCTTAAGACTCTAGCCACTTACACGGGAGCTACTGTAACCAAAGTAAGACTGGGGCACGTTTCCTAAGCAGAGTAACACATCTAGACATGAAAAAGGCATAGAAAGATAGTGAAAGAGGAGAGAATTACAGACAGATTTGAGAGGAAAAAATAAAGAGAAATGAAATGTAAAAGTTGAGAGTTGAGTGGACTGAAACAAAATAGCACCATAGGTGAACAGCACAGAGGAGGAGAGGAAAATCTGAAACCAACCTTTCAGCACCTCCTGAACATGATAAGGGTGTGACAGACAGATAGAATGCTGTCAGAGAAAGATGAGTGCGGGAGGAAGAAGGGATGAGCAGGACCGAGAGAGAGAAAGAGGGGTGAGGAGAGGAGGCAGAGAGGATGACTGAAGAGAAGGTGAGAAGGAGCCATGACAGTCTGTGTGGGAGGGGGGCCTGCAGCAGAACAGTAGTGACTCAGAAAAGACATTCGTCATCTCAACAACCATCTCAACATCATATTAGCCTTAGATTATTATTTTTTTCCACCGGGTTCAGCCGGGTGTGCTGTTGGTGAGTCAGGCTGTGTATAATTATGGGTGTGAGTGTGTACATATGGCAAAATATAAGGTTGCACAAATAAAGCATTATTAAATGCAGAAGTGTAGGTGGGCATATTGCAGTGTGTGTGTGTGTGTGTGTGTGTGTGACGGACTAATGGTTAACATCAGGGAATGTGTATGAGTGTGAATGTGTGTGTGTGTGTGTGTGTGTATGTATGTGTGACGGAATAATGGTCAACATCAGGGAATATGTATGACTGTGTGTGTGTGTGTGTGTGTGTGTGTGTGTGTGTACCTGGCTCCACCTCCGCCCAGTATCAGTGCAATGGCATTGCCTGTGAGCACACGAGCCAGACGGGAGAAATCAGAGTGACGGTCCGCCGGCTTCTGGAACACGCGCTGGTACATCTCCCTCTGGTGAGTGAGTATCACACACACACACACACACACACACACACACACACACACACACACACACACACACACACACACACACACACACAATGCATCTTGTGAAAATCAGCACAAGCATCTAATTCAGCATCAATCCAATAAAAGAGTGCATTTGGGCAGTAAAGCGGTCAGGTGAGAGCCGAGGATGTGCTGAGGCTTGCCCCCATGCTTCCCCCGTATCTGTGAAATAAACTCTCACGGTCAGAGGTGGATGGACTGAGAACATTTCAGGCACGCAAATCATTTAATACAGACAGACAGAGGAGTCTGTCGTTTGGCCACATGGCCTTTTTATAGGTGCGGCGGTGGGTAGTAATTAGTGTGGTGGACTTGTGGTTTAAGGTTGTGGACTTGTGGTTTAAGGCGTGACGAGATACCAGCGTGGAGTCCATGTGACACAGGAGGTGCGCTATTATCAGCGCTCCTCGTTAAAAGGCTAATTAGGCTGACTAAGAGCTTTAGCGGACACATTTGTAAGCATGATTAATATCTTTCCACTCGTAAGGATACCTGTAGATGTGTAGACCTCTGTCTGCTCTGCTTAGTTAGCTTATTCTGTTTTTGTTTAGTTTGTATCTTCCTTTCTCCTCTCCCCTTCCCCCCTCAAGTGTCTTTTGCACTTGCCAGGCTGGCATAGTAAATATGAAATTGTTGAAGTCATTAATGTCCATTGATAATAAATTACTAAACAAATAAACAAATCAATAGATGACTGCCTTTGCTAAAGCTAAACCTTCCATGCACATCAAAGTGGATGCAAGGTTTAGCTACAGTATGCATACCAAGTGGTTGAAGATTATAAGGCTGTAATCTTCAGTGACAATAATTACATGTACTGATTTTGAGGGTTCCATCACAGAACAGTCATCTAGTTATGAAACAGAAAACATAATACAATCAGTATTGTAGTAATTTTAAGTACCATTAAAGCAACACCAAAGAGTTTTTTGTACCTTAAAAAAATGTTTCCAAAATCGTTTCATCAACTTGTAACAGGGTGAACGGCACTTCTGCATTCGCTTCGCGGCCCTCTATCGGCTATAACCACACTATGTAAGTTTGCCAGATCGGGTAGCGGATCTGTAGTTCAATGGAATGAGAAATAAAAAACTACAAATGTGACTTGCATCTGATGTCGCAATACATCATACTTTCAAAAATCATGCAACATATTCTACCTTATCTGTGGACATTGTTATTTGCAAAGCCGGTGCTGGATAAACAAATAGCGTGCGTGCAACAGAGGGAAAGTTCTTTGGTGTTGCTTTAAGAATCAATCCGTCATAGACAGAGCCCAAATATCATACTGCACTATTTAGCTTTGTGGCTGGTATGACGGTTAGCTCACAACAATGGAACATTAACGTGTTTATCTGATATGGTTCACTGATTGATGCATTGGTTTGAGTAACATCTAAAATCGGAATTTGATCCGTGAGGAAATAACGATCAAGTCAGTATACCTCCAGATCTTGTGAGAAGAAGCTGTCTGATTGTAGTTGCAAAAACACCCTATTCCTGTATTATAAAGCTTAATTGGGCTGCTTTAAACATTGTCCCAGGTTTCCAATGTGAAACCTACAATATAATAAATAAATACAATCCATCTGACACCTTTTATACAAATATCTTTGGAGGTTCAACTACCTGATGATTCTCCTACCAAAAGAGCATGTTGCAAATACAAGTCCATCCTTCAGAGTCACAAATCAATGGTAATACAATTTCTGAGGCTAATTGAGGGCAGTTGATCCATAGATTAACCATCAGATTAACACCATCAATTTAACTGAATGACTCTCAGATTTACAGCTGACAGCAAATGGTGTGAATGGAGACAAAGACAGAGGGAGAGGAACGGTAGCCAGTGACCTATATAGGTCCGTGATGGCGACAGATGAACACAGAGACAGAGGGACGTTAAAAAGAAGAAGTGGGAAAGTGGGAACCAGATCCAAAATAGAGTGACAGACGGACACAAAGTCCCACGGGGAAGAGGTCACACAGTCAGCAGGAAAGAGTCGTCTGGAGAGTTGAGGAAGAAAGTGGTTTCTTAGCATAAAAGAGGACGAGGTGCAAAAGTATTAGAAAAAAAAATAGATATAAATCCCTGCTTGTCAGTCAGAGTGCCACAGCAAAAGTGCTACAGAGGTTAAAAGAGGAAGTGATGCAATGAGTTATGACCTTGCTCCCTGAAATGTTCAGGTCATTGTCACAAGCTTTCACCTGATGATCAATATTTGCTAGGAAACGTAGAAGAGAATCACAAAGGAAAGTGTGTCAGAAGTGCCCAAGGCTGCGGGAAGTCAATCTGGAGCAAGAGCTTTCCTAACAGTAAGGTGTGCACTATGTGGAAGTAGTGTGCATGGTGGTGATCCACGCAGGCAGCCACTGCTGAAGCACAGCACAAGCCTGATTTAGACTTTAACAAGGCCGATAGTGACAGAGGTGAAGATTCCCTACTCTGGCCTGATGAGACCAAAAACGATCTTTGTGGATATCTTTTTGGATATACATCATCCAAAACTGACTGACTCCAGCAATCAAAGGCCAAACAATGAGGCAAACATCAGTGGCTATGGCAGTAGTGAAGGTGTGCGAGGACTGTACTTCATTGATAACACTATAACTTCATAGCAGTCTCTATCAAAACTAGGGATGCACGATATATCGGCGGCCGATATATTATTGGCCGATAAGTGAAAAAATGAAAATATTATTATCGGTCCGATAACAGAATTCTGGCCGATAATTTGCGCCGATATTGCGCCTAAGTCCTAACTTAGGCCTACGTAAGGTCCGTCTGGCTACACTGAGCTACTTGAGCTTGGTTGGCTATACTTTTTCCTCAATATAATGTCAGCGGTGTGAATGTATTTCACCACTCTGTGGATATGCGTGTGAATGTATTTCACAACAAAATCTGTGGATATGCTTTCATTTGGGAATCTGTGCATCTCAAAATCCTCTCGTGAATGATCCGCCATTTAACCTTACCAGAGCGGAGCTCAGCCCTATCTAGAGTCGTCTTGTGCTAATGTGTTTGCACTTTACCGCGCTGGTCGGGGAAACAAATAAACAAACTCGTTAGTGGGACGAGTACATAAGTAGGCCTAGTTCTAAGTTGTGTTTTAGTATTATATTTGCATTACTTTAGCTTGGGTTTTGTATTATTACGTAGAAATATGCTAACCATTCCTGCTTCAGATCCAGACAGGTCATCATAATAAGTTATTAAAACCTTAAAACCTAACCGGGGCTAACCCCTTTCATTTCTGCTGCAGCAGGTTGTGCGCAACAGAGTAGACGGACATAAGATACAGTCTGAGGAGTTGCAGTTACCCGCAGTTGAAACTAAACCTAAATTTCCCTCACAAACTCTGATTTGGTCGCTATACTGTAGCTTATTCCCAGCTGAGCCGTTTATGAGTGTTTAGTCCTAAATGAAAACGATTCATACTCTCTAGCCACTCACTCGCAATTCACTGACGTCAGGTTCACTTAAAGGAGCCACACATACTGTAGGGTTAGGCTACTGTTATGTTGACTGCTGTACTATTGAGGACTATTAGGAGTTCTGTCCATCATTTGGTGGTAGGTAAAATTACTGCAATACAATTGTGCTTATTAAATGCTTAACCCAAATAACTTTTCACAATTTTTTTTCCAAGAGTAATATTATCGGTTATCGTATCGGTATCGGCCACAACAAACCAATACATATCGGTTATCGTTATCGGCCCTAAAATTCCATATCGGTGCATCTCTAATCAAAACATCAAAGGCACTCAAGAAGGGCATCCTCCAGGAGTGGAATTTGAACTTGAACACTCAATGCTAAGAAGGGTCAACGCATTACTTGAAAGTAATGGAAGACATACTTAGCACTACATATTTGCAGAATTTAAATCAAGGCTGTAATCATTTTTTGCGAACCCTTGCCAACCTTCATTATTTTAGGTATTGATGATTGAAAAAGTCTCAGTGTTCAAGGCGGGTGCACCCATTTATGCCGTATGCTGCATTTTCTTTCCACTGGCTCTTCTGACTGGCAGAAAAGTAAGATTTGCTTGACTGCAAATTCTACAGAACTTGTAACCAACCACAACCACAGTATGTTCTACTTGTTTTGCTTAAATGCGCATATTCAGCATATTCATTAATATACAGGCATATTAATTCAGCAATTTTCGAATGCACCCATTATTCACACACTGCACTTGCAGTCACACGAAGCCCTATAATGCATAACCAGCACATGTTTCTGGAGCAGAATGCATCACAGCTGTACCAGAAATAAGGCACAAAAAGTCTGGTGTGTGTCTGTGTGTATACTGTATACACAAAAAGGACAGAAAAAGCAAGAGACAGAAACAGAGAGAGTGAAAGTGTGTGGGTGAGAGAGGAGTGAGAGAGAGAAAGAAAGAAAGAAAGAAAGAAAGAAAGAGTGTGAGTGAGTGAGTAAGTAAGTGTGTGTGTGTGTGTGTGTGTGTGTGTGTGTGTGTATATATATATATATATATGTCTTTGCCCATACCAGTTTGGGCAGGCTTCTCTTGGAGAAGACGCGGCGCGGGCACGAGAGGTGCAGGTGTCTGGAGATCCAGCTCCTCATGTTGAGCCACTCCACGGTGCCCTTGGGGGGGGGGGCATCCTCCCTGTGCAGCAACACCAGCTGCTTCTGGGCCCGTACCGCACTCCCCTCCAGCATCCGCTCCAGCTAAGGACCAGGGACAGAGACAGAAAGAGAAGGAGAGAGAGAGAGAGAGAGAGAGAGAGAGAGAGAGAGAGAGAGAGAGAGAGAGAGAGAGGGAAGGAGACATTTTTTTTACAATCGTACGTTACAACACTATGCAATCAATGAAGCCGTGGGGAAGCCGTGGCCCACTGGTTAGCACTCTGGACTTGTAACCGGAGGCTTGCCGGTTCGAGCCCCGACCAGTGGGCCGTGGCTGAAGTGCCCTTGAGCAAGGCACCTAACCCCTCACTGCTCCCCGAGCGCCGCCGTTGAAGCAGGCAGCTCACTGCGCCGGGATTAGTGTGTGCTTCACCTCACTGTGTGTTCACTGTGTGCTGTTTGTGTTTCACTAATTCACCGATTGGGTTAAATGCAGAGACCAAATTTCCCTCACGGGATCAAAAAAGTATATATACTTATACTATACTATACTTATACTATGAATATAAAATGCAAAAGAAACAAGAAAGGGTGAGACAAAAATTGTGCAGAGAGAGAGAGAGATGGAAGGAGAAAGGAGAAAGAAAAACAAAGGGCGGAGATGGGACGGTCAGAGAGAAAGGGGAACACCATACTGTAAGAGCTAGTCAGACAGGTGGGGAGACAGACAGGTTCATTTGTTTCTGCTGACTTCACAGACGACAAGGGCAGACGTGACAAGTGACGAGCAGCCAAAAAACTAAATTAAAATGCTTCATTCAAACTCCCCACTTAAAAAGATGACCTCCTACTGGGACACTTTACCAGGATACAGAAGACGCTGCCCTTCAGAAAAAAGTTCAATCCCAACCACGACTGCATGTATAGGTCCTTCACTCATTCGGAAGGCATAACTCGTTAATCATTACCTGTGCCTGAATATACCACACATACAGCATCTGAACAGGAGGCATACAGCTTAAGTTGACTAGACAAACACCATAGAGGCTTCAGCTATAACAAACAGGGCAACAGCTGTGCCCAAACAAAATGCATCAGTTGGGTGTTTTTATGAAAGTGATGCAAAGGGGAGAGAAAATCCAGTACGAGCTCATTTGGGGATTGGAACATGCATCAATCTGGCCTGAAGTTGCATCTTCAGTGTGGTTTTAGACTGCACACTCATCGATCTGGCCTGAAGTTGCATCTTCAGTGTGGTTTTAGATTTCTCACACTCTCTCTCTCACACACACGCACACACACAAAATCACTTCAGTTCTCAATCCTTTAGCTCATGGCCGGTGTAATTCATGGTTTCTGCTGTTAAGGCGCCGAGATAAGAGCTCTGGGCACTAGGCCCCCTCTAGCCCATTGCAAACACGCCAAGTGAAGACAAACGAACCCCCACCCCCACCCCCTCACATCCTAATTTCCCCTCAAACACACTGGGCTCCCTCCCGTGGTGTTCTCCACATGCACATGGCTTGTCTTCACCAAACCTACAGGGAGGCCCTGAGAGATCCTG